>NC_069499.1:222177401-222209901 GCF_027579735.1 Bombina bombina
GGGCCCACAAAAGGCACTTTTAAGGGCCCTTGGTAGTTTATTCTAGATTAGGTTTTTTTATTTTGGGGTGTTTTTTTTTTTAAAGGGTATTAGAATAGGAATACGTTTTATTGTTTTGGATAATTTAATTTGTTATTTTTTGTAATGGTAGTTTTTTTATTTTGTAATGTTAGTTTTTAGTGTAGGGCAGCTTAGGTTTTATTTCACAGGTAAGTTTGTATTTATTTTAACTAGGTAGTTAGTAAATAGTTAATAACTATTTACTAACTAATCTACCTAGTTAAAATAAATACAAACTTACCTGTGAAATAAAAATAAAACCTATTAGTTATATTGTAGCTAGCTTAGGTTTTATTTCACAGGTAAGTATTTCGTTTTAAATAGGAATTATTTAGTTAAAAATTGTAAGTTTAATTTAGCTCTATTTTAATTATGTTAAAGGTAGGGGGTGTTAGGGTTAGGGTTACCGTTAGGGTTAGGGGTTAATATAAAGTTTAATTTAGGTTGTTGCGATGTGGGGGGCTGGCGGTTTAGGGGTTAATAGGTTTATTTAGTGGCAGTGATGTGGGAGGCCAGATGTTTAGGGGTTAATATTTAGTGGCGGCAATGTCGTGGAGCGGCGGAATAGGGGTTAATAGATTTATTATAGTGTGGGCGATGTTGGGGTGCAGAGAAATAGGAGTTAAAGGGACAGTCTACCATCAAATTGTTATTGTTTTAAAAGAGAGATAACCCCTTTTTTACCCATTCCCCAGTTTTGCATAACCAACACAGTTATATTAATATACTTTTTACCTCTGTGATTACCTTATATCTAGGAACTTTCTTCCAGCCCTGTGATCACATGACTGTGACTGTTTATTATCTATTGTCTTAAATTTAGCATTGTATTGTGCTAGATCTTAAATAACCCCCTGTGTCTGAACACAGTGTTATCTATATGGCCCACATGTACTTTCTGTCTCTTTGTGTTGAAAAGAGATTTAAAAAGCATGTGATAAGAGGCAGCCCTCAAAGGCTTAGAAATTAGCATATGAGCCTACCTATGTTTAGTTTAAACTAAGAATACCAAGAGAAAAAAGCAAATTTGATGATAAAAGTAAATTGGAAAGTTGATTAAAATTAAAAGTCCTATCTGAATAATGAAAGTTTAATTAATACTAGACTGTCCCTTTAATAACTTTAGTATAGTGGTGGCAATGTTGGGGGCGGCAGATTAGGGGTTAATAGCTTTATTTAGGTGGCGGCGATATCGGGAGCGGCATATTAGGTGTTAATAACATTATTTAGGTGTCGGCGATGTCGGGGGCAGCAGATTAGGGGTGTTTAGACTCGAGGTTTAAACATAACTTCATTTTTTCCCCATATACATTAATGGGGCTATATACACACATATATGTAATGGCAGTAGTGGTAAAGTAGATGTAGCTGTATATATGTTGCTCTCACCACTGCTCTCTTCTGCTATCTGGGTCCTTCTGTACTTAAAGGGACATTACACCCAAAAATTTTCTTTCATGATTTAGATAGAGAATACAATTTTAAACAACATTCCAATTTACTTCTATTATCTAATTTACTTTATTCTTTAGATATCCATTGTTGAAGAAATAGCAATGCACATGGGTGAGCAATCACACAAGGTATCTATGTGCAGCCACTGAGCCTATCTAGATATGCTTTTCCAGCAAAAGGATAGCAAGAGAATGAAGCAAATTAGATAATAGAAGTCAATTAGAAAGTTGTTTAAAATGGGATTTTATTTCTAAATCATAAAAGAAAAAATGTGGGTGTTGTGTCCCTTTAACAATAACCAAATGCAAGCTGAGTACTTTAATCGTACTTTAATCTCCCAAACACTGATTACTGCTGTTAAAATCATACACATGGAACCCAGTGCATCACATTTAGATTCAAATACTGACCTTTTTCACCCCAGACTTTACTCTCCCTTTCTCTAAACCTGCCCTGGTGTCAGTTAAAATGGAGATAGTTGTATCTTTATTTTTAGCATAGATGCATACTTATAATTAAAAACAGGGTGGGGGAGGGGCATATGAGGTGGGAGGGGCACATGAGATAAGAGGGGCAATAGGGTAGAGGAGGGGCAGAGGAGGTAGGTAGGTGGAGCAAAGAGGAGGTGGGGGGGCGTTCCACACTTTTGCCTGGTTGCCCTGGTTGGTCTCAGTCCACCCCCTGTCTATCTATCTATCTATCTAATCTAGTGAAGTACATTATATAAGGCATAATGCTGTAAGCATCATTACAATAGCGTTAGTATTTACTATTTAGCATTCTTTTCTGTTTAGGATGAAAATTTTACTTACAGGATATTAATATTAATTAATATCCCATAGAAGACATTTTTTATTTTGTTTTGTTTTTAAACTGTGCACGATATAAAACATGTTTTTAAAAGAAGACGTTTTTTTTTTGTATATAATATATATATATATAGCAGCTACAAGTGACTGTACTAAACAAGTTTAGTTGTAATAATGCAATCACACTCTAACAAACATGTTCTGGTTTATTATACATAAGTATTGGCTACATACAGGCTCACTGTCTTGAGGCATTTGCAGTACCAGTACTTAACACACATCTATCTATCTATCTATCTATCTATATGTCTGCTTGTCTACAAAAATACATTACTCTCCAAAAATTCTTCTACATTGTAGATAATTATCAAAAATTTTCCTTTAAAGTGAAGGTCCATTTTAATGAATTAGTGCCCGGTTTTTAATAAACCTATTAAAAGCAAGGGCACTTTCATTCATCAAAATTGAGATTTCACTGTTTTTTTTCAAAAACTTACCTTTTAATCCTGGCAGCCACTCCAGCACTTCCTCCGCCCGTCGCAAGCCATCTTCGCCGGTTCAAAATGATGAATCCGGCTTCCTCCAATTACAGTGTTGCATCAGGCCAAGATTCCCCCGGGGGTAAAGCTGTGATTGGAGGAATCCTGATTTGTCATTTCTGACGTCTGCAGAGGCTTCTGATGGCCGGGGGAATCGCTGGAGCAGCATTCAGGATTTTGATTAATTAAAGTGCCCTTGTTTTTAATAGCTTTATTAAAAACCGGGCACTAATTCATCAAAATAGACCTTCACTTTAAGAAAACAGACAACTATGTGTATTTTTTCTCTTCTTAGCATTGGAGCCCCTTTAAGAAAAATTAAATATTCACCCGTTCTATTGGAAGTGGAGGGCCCTCTAGTGGGCCTGTAGCAAAATTAAGGGATAGCTGACTTGAAGTCTGGAGGATTCTAGAAGTGTGTGTATGCTACAATGTTGCAAATGTGTGGGAGGGTGTACCTCTTGCCTTTATAGGGTCCTGTTCCAGTGGATTCGGCCTCTTCCTGCCTCCAGACTTCGAGGAGAACTTTCTTCTGTGCTGGATATCTTGAACTTTAGGCCCCAGGGATCATGAAGCGGGCCAGGCGTACTTCTTTGCCTCCCAGGAGGTACAGGGATGCGGTGGTGGAGCCTTCAAGAAGAAAGAGACCTGCAGGAGAAAATGAGGAGTCAGACCTGGATGATGTGGTACCCCCTACCCCCCAAGTTAGGGTTCCCAGTAGGCCCTCCATTGCTACTAGACAGAGGGTTAGGAGGGAGCTCAGTTACACCCCTTCTAGCAGGGCTGGGGCCGGGGCAAGCACCAGGGCTAGGGGAAGAGGAGCAGGGAGAGCGGTTCCCAGTGTTGATTCTGCCCAGGTTTCTGCTAGGACTGGGCCTGAGGTAGGGGGAGCTGGGGAGCATGGAGCAGACATTGGGGCCCTTATGCAGCAGCTCCCGGCGCTTCCGCCGGGCGCTCTGGCCACTGTCTTGGCCCTTGCCCAGTCTCTGGCCTCTGGCCGGGGGTCGGGCGGCATAGTGCAGGGCCTGGATGGTGCCGGAGGGTCTGGGGTTATTGCCGGTGGCTGCCGCGGCCGGGCGGGCTTGAGGCCTTCTAGCAGCGTGGGGCGTGGCCACGCCCCCGCACGTAACGTGCGTCGCGTCTCCTCCCCCTCTGACGGATCTTCTTCTGGGGAGGAGCGCGGTCGCACGCGCACACAACGCCGCCCTGCTGACCAGCCGGAGGAGCCTTCCGGAGCAGCCCCTAGTAAGTTGGGGAGACTCCGGGTGGCGACGACGGCCGCAGGGGGCAGGGGGGCGGGTACCGGGCAGGTGGTGAGTGTGGCTGCAGGCGAGGAGCATAGGCGGCAGGTGAGAGGCTCATGTGTTAGAGGCGCAGATGACGCCATCACGGCAGATGGGGACCCCATGGGTCACAGGCAGCAGGTTATACCTCCAATAGAAGCGGAGGTTGTGGTGCTGAGGGGTAGTGGCTCGAATGGTGCTGTTGCCGGTATGAACAGGGATCTTATCATGAGAGATCAGCCACAGAGTCAGGAGCAAAGTGTGAGAGTTTGCAGGGGACAAAGTTTAGGTGCAAATGATGCCCCCTACTTTCAAGAAGCGGTACGTCCGCAACAGGCCCCTGAGCAGCAGAGGGAGCAGATAGCTAATAGACAAGGCAATGAAAAGGTGACTCTTGGGTCAGGTACTATAGGTAATGTAGATGCTTCTAGGCAGGGCCAGTTGAGGGGTGTGAATGCACGTGTGGACAGTGCGCAGATCGCTGCTGAGGTACAGCGCGAGGTGAGAGAATGCGTTAGTCAGGCATTGGGTGTTCAGGAGGATTTGATTAGAAGGGCGGTGGCTGCAGCACTTGGGGTGCAAGAGAGGGCTAGGGGTGTCGAAAAGGAGGGTGCGGCCCCATCTGGGGCCCTCTTCGTCACTCAGAGTACTCCCCAGTCTGTTTTGTCTCCTCAGGTGTCATCAGGTGCTGAACGCAGAATGGAGGCTGGTACAAGCGGCCATTGCATGGCAAATGGAGGAGCTGTGGGACTTGCTAGCATTTCAGAAGGCGGACAACCACAGCCATCGGAAGGAGTGTCGCAGCAGCTGTCTCAAGCTGGTGAGTGCACAATCACTGATATTACACACACTAACATGGGGTCTTCCTCTAGTGACTCGGGTTCTGATAGCGAGGCAGGGCTGGGTTTAGTGGGAAAGGGCCAACAACAAATGTTTAGAATGATTAAAAAATTAGTGGCAGCGCAGGTGCAGGCGAAGGCAGGCACGCAGGGCGTCGTGGAGAACAATTCCTTAGCGCAAGCGGGAGTTGCGCCGGCGGGGCAGGTGGCATCAAGAAAAGTGGCGGTGCATGGGGATTCCTACCCATGCCTAGTCCACTCACTTTACGGCCATTTGAAGGCTAAAGTGATTAAAAAGATCCAAGAGGGTAGATATGTGAATATCTACGAACTCACTCCGGAAGCCTGTAGAGCTAAGGAGAGGGCGGCCGAGGGCTCGGGCCCCAAGAAAGTTAGGCGCCAGGAAACTTATGAGGAATGGCAGGCTGGATATAGGGTGTTGGCGTCCTGCTATGTTGATAGGTGGCCGACTCAGGGGCATAACCTTTTTAAATATCAAGACACTATTGGTGATATTTACAAAAGGTTCAGGGAAGGTGCTTGGCGGGACTACGATGTGGCGTTTCGCAAGAAAATGGTGGGTAACCACATCTTACACTTCGGGACGCAAGATATGCACCTGTGGTCTAAGTTGGGGCGCGAGAGGTCTACTTCGCCAACCGGGGCGGCGAAGCCTGGGACGCAGCGGTCCTTTCCGCGCCCGAAGAGGCGGGGGAGGGAGTGCTGGAAATTCCAGGACAAGCAGTGTGACAGGGGAGCAAATTGCTCCTTTCGGCACATCTGCAAGTTTTGCAGCGGACCCCACCCGGGGGCAGAATGCGCGAATAGAAGGGGAGCCGGTGCACCCTCCCCGATTAGTAGAGGGGGACCTGGGGGCAAGGGCCCCAACTCCACTTAGGTACGAGAGGATGGCGCCGTGGCTGGCGCTGTATCCTGACGGCGAGGCAGCGGCAGTCCTGTCGTCGGGATTGAGGGTGGGGTTTAGAATACCGATTACATCGCAAGTAACTGGGTCCTCCGTCCACCGTAACCTAAAGTCAGCTTATGAGTTCCCGCACGTAGTGAGGGAGAAGCTGGATAAGGAACTGAGGCTGGGGAGGGTGGTCGGCCCATTTCGGGAACGACCAATCGCGGATCTAGTAGTCTCTCCACTGGGGGTAGTTCCCAAGCGGGAGAAGGGGAAGTACAGGCTCATTCACCACTTGTCTTATCCCAAGGGGGCGTCAGTGAACGATGCGATAGATCCGGACCTCAGTTCCGTGCATTATCAGTCCTTTGACGAGGCACTGGAGGTGGTTCGCTCTCGGGGTCGCGGGGCCTTGATGGCCAAGCTGGACATTGAGTCCGCCTTCCGCTTGCTCCCACTTCATCCTTCCTCATTCCGGCTGATGGGGATGAAGTTCGAGGGTGAATTTTTTGTTGACAGGTGTTTGCCCATGGGCTGCTCCTTGTCATGTGCCCTTTTTGAATGCTTCAGCTCCTTCCTGCACTGGGTAGTGCAGAGGGCGTCTGGGGGCGGGGCCGTGGCTCACTACCTGGATGATTTCCTGCTGGTAGGGGGTCCAGATACTGACGAATGTGCGGCATTGATGCGGGTGATGCAGGATATTACAGCAGAGTTTGGAGTGCCGCTCGCGCACGAAAAAACGCAGGGACCATGTACCTGCCTGACGTTCCTAGGCATAGAGATCGACACTGTTGCCTCCCTATGCCGGCTCCCAAAAGATAAAGTCGACCGCCTACTTGGGGCGGTTCAATCAGCATGTCGCGCGGAGCATATCTCCATTACTGAGCTGCAATCCCTTCTGGGATTGCTTAACTTTGCGGGGAGGGCGATCCCCATGGGGAGGGTCTTCAACCGCAGGTTAGAAGCTCAATTGAAGGGGCCTCGGACGCTTAGCCACAAGCGTCGGGTGACAGAGGAGATGAGGGACGACCTGAGAGTTTGGGAGAGGTTCCTTGTTCATTTTAACGGGGTCTGCCTTTGGAGAGACGGGCCCATTTCCAATCAAGCCTTGCATCTGTTCACGGATGCCGCGGGCGGGTTTGGCTATGGAGCTTATTTAGACGGAGACTGGAGTGCGGAGCCATGGCCAGAGGGCTGGGCTGCCGCGGGTCTCAAGCGTAACCTTACGATGCTAGAACTCTTCCCTATTGTGGTAGCAATAGAACTATGGGGAGAGAGGCTGTCAAATCGGTCAGTAATCTTCTGGTCAGACAATATGAGCGTGGTATATGCCATAAACAGGTTGTCAGCAACCTCACCGGTGGTGGTGACCTACCTACGGCACCTCGTCTTGCGGTGTTTGCAGCTTAATGTTCGCTTCACAGCACGGCACGTCCCAGGGGTGAGCAATCTGATAGCAGATGCCCTTTCCAGATTTCAATGGGATCAGTTTAGAAGGGTAGCCCCGAGGGCGGCAGCTGAGGGTCTAACGTGCCCTCTTTTCCTTTGGCAGCTGGCGGGGGTTGGGAGTCCATCCTCCCCATGATCAGGGCATCGCTGGCTCCTAAGACGTGGGCTGCGTATTCGGCGCATTGGAGGGCATGGGAGCGTTTCAGCTTGCAGAAGGGCTTCTTGTTGTGTCAGGCGTCTCAGGTACACGTTCTAGAATGGCTTGCGTGCTTGAAGCTTGAGGGTATGTCCAGATTGTCAGCTTTGAGCAGGTTAGCGGCATTGTCCTTTTTCAATAAAGCCTTAGGTTTCAGGGATTATACAGGTACTTTTCTAGTAAGGCAGATCTTGAAGGGATGGGGCCGGTTGGCCCCACCCGCAAAGGATCGGAGAGAGCCGATCACGACGGAAAGATTGCGCTCGTTGGTGGTAAATCTGGGGGCAGTGTGCAGTTCAGCCTACGAGGCGGTCTTGTTTCGGGCTGCTTTCGCGCTGGCATTTGCGGGGGCGCTGAGGATAGGCGAAGTGGTCGCCTCCTCCACAAGAGGGGAGGTAGGCGGTATTAAAGTGGGGCACGTAAGGACCACGGACGATTGCGTGCTCTTGCTCATTCCCAGATCCAAAACTGATCAGGATGGGAAAGGGGCCTGGTTGCCTTTAGCCAGACACGAATACACAGAGTGCTGCCCGGTATCGAGCGTGGCGGATTATTGCCATGTACGGCCGGTCGGAGGACTACAGTTTCTCGTGCACGAGGACGGTAGTTCACTTTCAGCTTTCCAGTTCCGCAAAGTGCTTGCCAAAGTGGCAGCGGCAGCGGGATTGGATCCATCTAAGATTGCGCCGCATTCATTCCGCATCGGGGCAGCGACTAGTGCTGCGGCCTTGGGGTCGTCGCAGGCGGTCATTAAGAAAATGGGGCGTTGGAAGTCTGAGCGATATAGGGGCTATATTCGCCCATTGCATGCTTAGTGATGAGGGTGTGTAAGGTGTGTAACCTCTTGATTCCTTCCCGACTTGGTGGGGAGTGGGGGGGGTGAGAAAGGGGTATTGCCAGTGGTTTGTCACCATTTCATTGTCCCCATCCATGTTGTTATAGGTACAGGAAAGACCCCGGTGCGCGTGTGGATTATTGGGCACTCCTTTATCCACTGGGCGGCTATCAGGGCGCATCATTCCCCGGGAGGGCAGCAGCTAGGATTGGCAGCATCCAGGGCTAACATTCGCTGGCTCGGGCGCAGGGGTCTTAATTGGAGGGAGCTTCCCGCTCTGTTACAGGATGCACATAGGAGGTGGGGAAAGCCTCAAGTGATTGTTGTGCATCTGGGCGGAAATGACTTGGGATCCATTCCCGTGTTGGATTTAATACGGATTATGGTTGCGGACATTAAGTGGGTGTGCACATGGCTTCAGGATGTGCGGATAGGTTGGTCTAACGTGGTTGCACGGCTGCGTTGGCGTCACATTGTGACACAGAGGGCAGCGTACAATGTCCGCAAGAAAGTTAATAGGGAAGTGGGGAGAGCGGTCACGGCCGTGGGAGGTTTCGTCATTAGGCATGACACTATTACGGCCGACAAGAAGGCCCTTTACCGACCGGATGGGGTTCACCTGGCGGACGTCGGGTTGGACATTTTCCTGGCTAACCTTAAGACAGCCATCTCATCGGTTGTTTAAAATGAACATTTATTAGGGCATTAGTTAGTTTCAAAGTTCTGTGCTATGGTTGGCATCCGACCGTTGTTAACACAGCGTTATTTATATATAAAAAAAAAAAAAAAAAAAAGTTGAATTTGGTTGTATGTTATATTGTTATACTGTTATTTAAGGGCTATGTTGGTTAAGTGTGGCGGCAAGAGGCGTCTTTTGTGGCGGTCGGGCAAGGCCCTGGGAGCGGGCGCAGTGTGAGCAGAGTGACGGCCCGAACACAGGGAGAGGTGTCGCCCACTAAGTGCCGGCTTAGGGGTTCCTCTCCCCCCTTTTAAAGAGCTGCAGGCCGAAGAGCTCTACATAACAAAATCTCTCTCACTGTGCCAATGAGCGTGCGCAACCCCTGTGCCACGCTGCAGACATCGGAGGGGCCTTGTCCGTCAATAAGTAGGGGTTAGTTAGCTAGAAGAAGATGCCGCCACCAACTGGAATGAACTTGCTACAAGTTCAGGGATAGGTTGATTTGAGCTGCCTAATTATTGGCTAGATTAGGCAGAATTCAATTTGTTTAATAAACGCGACCGTGACCGGTCTTTTCCCCAAAGCAGTTGTGTTGTGTTTTTATTGAAAACGTAGGACGTAATAGGAGGTTTATCCCTTATGGAAGTGGAGGGCCCTCTAGTGGGCCTGTAGCAAAATTAAGGGATAGCTGACTTGAAGTCTGGAGGATTCTAGAAGTGTGTGTATGCTACAATGTTGCAAATGTGTGGGAGGGTGTACCTCTTGCCTTTATAGGGTCCTGTTCCAGTGGATTCGGCCTCTTCCTGCCTCCAGACTTCGAGGAGAACTTTCCCCGCCCGCCCGTCCCTGGATGAAGGTATGTGGCGGCAAGTTAGGTTAAGGGTAAGTCAGTCCTCGGCGGGGGTAGGTTTAGTCGAACCAGCCCCATAAGCCCGAGGTTGTAATTTAGTCATCCACCTCTCTCATACGTGTTGGACGATTCGTTTGGAGAGGATGCCTTACTGGGTTGGTGAAATTGTGCCCTAGCTGGCGGTCGGGCAAGGCCCTGGGAGCGGGCGCAGTGTGAGCAGAGTGACGGCCCGAACACAGGGAGAGGTGTTGCCCACTAAGTGCCGGCTTAGGGGTTCCTCTCCCCCCTTTTAAAGAGCTGCAGGCCGAAGAGCTCTACATAACAAAATCTCTCTCACTGTGCCAATGAGCGTGCGCAACCCCTGTGCCACGCTGCAGACATCGGAGGGGCCTTGTCCGTCAATAAGTAGGGGTTAGTTAGCTAGAAGAAGATGCCGCCACCAACTGGAATGAACTTGCTACAAGTTCAGGGATAGGTTGATTTGAGCTGCCTAATTATTGGCTAGATTAGGCAGAATTCAATTTGTTTAATAAACGCGACCGTGACCGGTCTTTTCCCCAAAGCAGTTGTGTTGTGTTTTTATTGAAAACGTAGGACGTAATAGGAGGTTTATCCCTTATGGAAAATGGGTTTAGTAAAAAATAGAGTTCGCCATTTGATAGCTAAAGAGCTATATGGAAGTGGAGGAGCAAGGAGATTTAATATGTGCATATATATGTATTTACATGGGGGTGGGGTGGGGTTTGCACTGTAGGTGATAATTGAGTATATGGAAAATAATTTTAGGCACATAGGTTTTGATTAAAATCAGACTAGATTTGTTTCTTCACTTTAAAGTGTCATATTTTTATGTTTTGTAAAAGTATAGAAAAATGATGGTGCTCAACAATAAAAAAAATTCTGAGGTTGATCCAACTGATTTTTGTTTGTACCATGTTACTTCTATACATTATTATTTTGTCTAGTTATTTCTTGTCACTGAATATGGAGTAATATTTTTTGTATTTATTGTGCCTAAATAAAATAAAAAAGATTGAGCAAAAAAACTCCAAAAAAACATTGGATCCCTGGCTTCACTGTTGTGTGAAGGTGTCTCATTATTTAGCATAGCTTCACAGTAATAGCTATGATCAGCCATATAACTTCTCCTTTGTTATGTATATATGTAATCTGGCAATTGTAAACAAAAGAAAGCTAAAGTGCAAATGAATTCTATAAATGTAATTTAAAATTAAAATACAGGGCTCAAACTGAATACAGACTTCAGTTCTTTGAAGGGATGTCACACAAAGGAGATCATAGATAGTCTGTCATGTTGTCATAGTACCAGACACTAACAAAAATGTTTTTAGGATCCACCATGTACAGTCTTGATAGAAAAAAAAATAATAATAAAAATATATTTGATACAAATTATAAAGGAGTAAGAAATAGGAGAGGATTATTATTTTTTTCCCCTTTATATATTATTTTCTCAGCTAACCTTCAATAACACTCAAAAAATGGTTGCTTTATAGGAATAATTGCAAACAATGCACAGAAACACTTTCTATATTACCTTATAAATATTGTATGAATGAAGTTGAATCATTTTTGGGATGTTTGCTTCCTCTTAGTTTTTACTGATAAGAATCTCTGTGACATTGTATACAAAAAAGACACTGGTTAAGTAACATCATTGACAAAAAAAGTTTCATAGTAAAAACCCTGTCTCCAATTTATCATACAATAAACACTGCAACATTTATTTTGAAAATGCAAACAATTAATTTGATTGAGTTACTTGTATTTCATGTTGTGTTTATTACATTTAATAAAGATCATTTTCTCATATTACAAGTTGTGAGTGATTATTTAAAAAAAAAAAAAAAACTAACATGAATTGAGACCTAAAGTAAAGTGTTAAGGCTACAATAAAATATTTTAGAATAAAGTATTATGCTCATATATATGACCTGACATTATAACCTCAACATCTCTATGTGAAAAAAAGAAGATATTTACCTCCAAATTTCCTAATATTCACACACCATTGTAAAGGGAGTTTAAGCAGCCAATCAGGATGCTAGTCCCAGGACTTTCACGGAAGCATGCATCTGGCATGTGCAGGCACAGTCATGTTTACTATGAAATCTCAAAAGATTTAATTTTAATCTCATGAGATCACAGCAAAGCATAGCATGACCTCAATATTGCTGATGCTCAATGGCTATAGATAGTCAGCTTTTTATAATTATGATGCAGCACCTTCTAGTGCTTTAGCATATGGTATTATGTCCCTTTAAATGTAAAATATAAGTAAATTATTGACATAAAAGTATAAAAAAGTGTATTAAAGGGATATGGTATATGACAAGGTGTTGGACTGGGAAGGGCTCATATGTGTATGCATGTGGATGTATATGTACACATACATAGATGGCATAAACATTTGTGTGGGCTTTTCTATCACCCAGGTTGAATGAGTCCAGTGTGATTTTAATCTACCAACTCTATGTTGGTGGATAGGGGTTAGGGTTTATGAAGCAGCAGTTTAAACTACTTCTTCATAAATATCAGTTGCAGGCTTAAGTAAAGAAAAAAAAAAAATATATATATATATATATATATAAATATATATATATATATATTTATTTATATATATATGTATACACACACACACTGGCCACTTTATTAGGTACGCCTGTTCAATTGCTTGGTAACACAAATTGCTAATCAGCCAATCACATGGCAGCAACTTAATGCATTTAGGCATGAGACGTGGTGAAGACGACTTGCTGAAGTTCAAAGCGAGCATCAGAATGGGGAAAAAAGTGGATTTAAGTGACTTTGAAAGTGGCATGGTTGTTGGTGCCAGATGGGCTGGTCTGAATATTTAAAAAACTGCTGATCTACTGGGATTTTCATGCACAACCATCTCTAGGTTTTACATAGAATTGGCCGAAAAAGAGAAAATATCCAGTGAGCGACAGTTGTGTGGACGAAAATCCCTTGTTGATGTCAGAGGTCAGAGCATACCGCACAATAAAGGTATACAAAGAGTTGGGGTAGAGTGTCAAAATAGTGATTTACCAGAAGAGCAAGTAAAATTTATTATGGAATTAGTCAAATTTATCCTCTTGCATAACTATTTTGTTTTTTAAGGGGTTTTCTATAAACAGACACAGGGGACGGCGATGGGGACTACTTTTGTCCCATCGTATACCAAACTGTATATGTCACACTTTGAGAACAATTTGGTCTGGAAAGACAACCCCTTTAATGAAAATATTGTACAATACTTTTGTTTTATCGATGATGTCATCATGAATAAATTCATGCTACACATGAATGGTAATGATTATAATCTAAAATTTACTTTTAAATTATTCAGAAAGTTCTACTGACTTTCTAGATTTAACTGCATTCAATAATCCAGCTAACAACCCCATAGCAGTAAAGAAGTTTAGAAACAAGACTGATAGAAATGTATTGTTAAATGCCAAAAGTGGACATCTTAAGCAGTGGAAAACCAACATCCCCACAGGCCTATTTCAATGTATAAGAAGGAATTGTACACTAAGTAAGGATTACAAAATAGAATGCCAAACATTACACACTAAATTTATTGATAAGGGATACAGTACAGACCTATTGAAAACAACTAAAAAAAAAGTAGACCTTATGGATAGGAAAGATCTACTACCAGTTAATGGAAATACCAATGGAAAAATAACACATAAGAAAGAAGAAGCACCTAATATTGTCACAAAATATAACGTCCAACATCATCAGATTAAGAAAATCATGACCAAACATTGGCAGGTGTTACAACAAGATCAAACATTAAAAAAGGTTCTGGGTGAGAAACCTGAAATAAGATTCAGGAAAATAAAGACCTTAAAAATGTATTAGCACCCACTAAACTTAGAACCATTAGACCTAAATTACCCAACCCCTTTGAGTTATGGGGAGCAGGGAATGGTCTATTTAAATGTAAGATAAAGAACTGCGTCATATGTCCTCACATATAGCAACCTAATGGGGAGATATGCAACTATAATGGTACTAAGAAATTCTCTTGTAAAAACAGATGCACCTGTGACACTACCTACATAGTGTATCAGCTAAAGTGTAGCTGCAATCTTATATATGTAGGTAGAATGAAAAGAAAAAATAAATACAGATTTAGAGAACATTTAAACAATATAGAAAATGGATTTGAACAACACAGTGTCTCTAAACACTTTAAAGAGAAACATGGCCAGAACACCAAAGGTCTAGAAGTAAACATTATTGAGTGGGTTGCCCCCAATGTATGGGACACAAACAGACTTCTTCAGTTAAGACAGAGGGAAACCTTTTGGATAAGAGAATTAAACCATATGCAACCAAAAGGTATTAATGTGGACCTAGACATCCAAGCATTTCTGGTGTAGCCCTATCCCCTAGAAAACACACACATATATTATATATCGCTCAAGCAAAAATTTTTTACTTTAAACCTGTAATATTAGAGAACAAGAATAGGAGCGCTAATAATTTAACTTGAGCGGTGTTGTGTTAATAGCACTTCTAAAAGCATAAAACAGTATAGGCTAGATTATCTCAAAAATATGACATGTTATTGTCCACCAACAAAGCTGTAGGAACTGTCCATATACCCTAGTGTATAATCTATCCTTAGGGATAAATTGTGCACAAATATTCACTTCCTGTTTGTTTTCACGTCAATTGAAAGATGTCTAAATTGTGTATACATATATATATATATATATATATACACACACACACACACAGTATATATATATACATATATATATATTTATGTGTGTTTAAATAGGTTTAAATATTGTTCTTCAAGATGCATTACGTTGCATCCAGTTTGCTATCTCAATAAAAGCACAATGTCATATTGGCAACCTTAAAAAATACACTTTGAAACAAAAACAACACCTAACGTAAATCATTGACTTAAATTTAACCTCATAACTCAAATGTTTTATTGGGGCTTTTACACTGGGAGTGAGAGTGAGGTTTTAGTGACGTTCATTTGGTTTCCTCATCCTGCTTTAATAGATGGGTAGAAAGATAAAGTGCAGCCTGCAAACAAGATTAACCCTTGAAACAAATTGCATAGTAATGTGTTACGGTCCTGCCTGGCACCTTGGTGTGCAGCATAACATATTATGATACAAACTTATGGGCACAGTATAATACTCTATTATACGTTATATGGAGAATATAATGCAGATTTTGGAGATGTGGGGTATTGAAATAAATGTTAACACGTAAAACAATTAGGGCCATATTACAAGTAGAGCACAAAGTATCGCTTTCATGAAAGCGATATTTGCACTCCATTGTGTAATACCAGCGCACGATAATGTGCACTGGTATTACAAGTTGACAGCAATGTGAACACCAGCTCAAAGTCACATTGCTGGGAAGCGTGCTTCAGATACGGCATGAAAACCTTGCGCAGCGAAGGTGGTAAGTAGATACATACGCTCATCGGCCACTTTATTAGGTACACATTGCTAGTACCGGGTTTGAGCCCTTTTGCCTTAAGAACTGCATTAATTCTTCACTGCATAGATTTAAAAGGTGTTGGAAACATTCCTCAGGCACTTTTGTCCATATTGACATGATAGCATCACATAGTTGTTGCAGATTTGTCAGCTGCACATCTATGATGCAAATCTCGTGTTCCATTACATCCCAAAGGTGCTATATTCGATAGATATCTGGGGACTGTGGAGTCCATTGGAGCATATTTATCAACGTGTGAGCGTACATGATACGAAGTAGTGTATCATGTTCACTGCACATCAATAAATGCTGACCAGCAGTTCTTGTGAACTGCTGGTGCAATGCCCCCCCCCCCCTGCAGATTCACAGGGGGGTGTCAAATTATCAACCCGATCATATTCGATCAGGTTGATTTCTGTCCAGCTCCTCAGAGCAGGCAGACAAGTTATGAAGCATAACTTCTGTTTCCCGTGAGCCTGAGGGCTTGCCGGAAACAAGGGGCATCAAGCTCCATACGGAGCTTGATAAATATGCCCCATTGTCAAGTTCAAGAAACCAGTTTGAAATCATTTGAGCTTTGTGACATGGTGCATTATCCTGCTGTAAGTAGCCATGAGAAGATGGATACACTGTAGTGATAAAGGGATGGACATGGTCAGCAACAATACTTAGGTAGGCCGTGGTATTTAAACGTTGCTCAATTGGTACTAAGGGGCCCAAAGTGTGCCAAGAAAATATCTCCCACACTATTACACCACCACCACCAGCCTGAACCGTTGATACAAGGCAGGATGGATCCATGCTTTCATGTTGTTTACACCAAATTCTGACCCTACCATCTGAATGTCGAAGCTGAAATCGAGACTCATCAGACTAGGCAACATTTTCCCAATCTTCTATTGTCCAATTTTGTTTTGAGCCTGTGTGAATTGTAGCCTCAGTTTCCTGTTCTTAGCTGACAGGAGTGGCACCCGGTGTGGTTTTTCTGCTGCTGTAGCCCATCTGCTTCAAGGTTTGACATGTTGTGCGTTCAGAGATGGTATTCTGCATACCTTGGTTGTAACGAGTGGTTATTTGAGTTGATGTTATCTTTCTATCACCTTGAACCAGTCTGCCAATTCTCTTCTGACCTCTGACATCAACAAGGCATTTTCGTCCACACAACTGCCGCTCACTGGATATTTTATCTTTTTCAGACAATTCTATGTAAACCCTAGAGATGGTTGTGCATGAAAATCCCTGTAGATCAGCAGTTTTTAAAAAAAATATTTTTATTGAAGATATACAATAAGAAATACATCTCATGAGATATAAAAACAAAAACATTTCAACAAAAGTCAATGTCCCAACTAAGAGATTACTTTGTAAGAACAGGTTTAACAGTCTTCTAATTTACATATTTTTCTTATGAGAGTCTCTTGTGTATCCAGTGGCAAGGAAAAATAAATAATACAATGGGTATCTGGGTTATTGTAGACCATATAGGTAAACAGACCCATGTCTCATTGTTAGTCTGACTAACCGCAGCCAGTCTTAACGTATTAATAACATTTTGTAACAGTAGATATCCATAAAAATAAATAGCATTTAGCCCAGTAAGATCGACCACACAAGGCAGACAAACAATTCTTATCCCATGTTATGTCCTAAGTGTGGAGGTTAATAAATGGGTTATAAGATTTTTTAAATGAATTTTTAATAATTCTACCCCCAGCCTTTTGGATGAGTGTTATGAATTTGAGGGACAGCGGGGACATGTTCAAGGTGAGAGGGGATTCTGACTACCGTCTTGTTATCCCTGAGTTAGTGTCTTAATTATACAATTCCTTTCCTCTATTGTGACAATTCAATTAGCATGTGTTCATGAAGTTCCAATGTCCCCTTCTGCATGTGGTGATACCTTTCCAGTTGTATCAAATTGTCAACCTGGTTAACCCAATCCCCCACCCTGGGTATATCTCTTGTCTTACATCTCTGAGGAATCAGGAGCTTTGCACTGTTCAACAGGACAAACATCAATGTTCTAAGGGTTCTACTACTAGGGTTCTTGGGGAGATTTAAGTAAAGGAGTGTTTTAGAGTCATTAAGAATTGTTTTTCCTACTAGTCTAGTAGTGTGTGTCAAGACTTCCACCCAGTATGTATACAGTCAAGGGCAATCCCACCAAATGTGAACTAAAGTGCCCTCTCCTCCACATCCTCTCCAGCATTTCCCACTAGCTGTCTTGTATATTTGTTGCAGTCTGCTTGGTGTGAGATACCACCTTGATAGGTATTTGTAGCTAGACTCCTGAATTCTAGTAGAAATTTATGGGGGGTTTTTTGTAGCTTCAGGGAAATTTCAGTGTTTAGCTCCCTCTCCCATGCCTTTGTGTACGTAGGTAATGTATGTTTATCTGGCTGTAGGAGTATTTTATATAGGATTGATATTGCATGTCTAGTGGTTGTCTCCCTCACGCATAGCAGCTTGAATGCCATCAGTGGTCCTGCCAGAAGATCCCTATGTTTATGTATGTCTAAAAAATTTGTCAGTTGGGCATGAGAGCACCAGTTCATGCACCCGTCACCTAGCAATTCTTGCAGTTCGGCTAGTGTTCGAAGTTTGTTCCCGTCCAACAGAGAGCAAAACGTCCCGTCCTTGAAAGTCATGTCCTGTGTCCGGTGTGTATTTTTAAGGTTCCAAGGTAGTGTCAGGTTTTCCCACATGGGTGTCAATGGAGAGTGGATGGAGGAGACCCCAGTCATGGTGCTAAGTAATATATCCCAAAGGGAGAAAAATTCTGTTAATAAAGGGTATGTTGTTACTGCACTATGTCTATGCTTCTTGTGTAGCCAAGCCGACGCACCAACATTATCTACGCCCATGATGTCGCAATCCAGTCGGACCCACACTTTGTGTGGGTCATTTTGGCATCAATCTAATAGTCGTTGAAGTGTAATAGCTAGTCTGTATGTGCTAAGATTAGGTACCCCAAGCCCTCCCCTATCTCTAGGGAGGTAGAGTGTGTGTTTAGCGACTCTTGGCCTAATTTCCTTCCATATATAATGCTCCAACTGCGTTTGGAGATTATCTAAGAAGCCTCTTGGGAGGGGTACAGGTGTGGTCTGCAGAACATATAAGATTTGAGGGAGGACGTTCATTTTTATAACATTAATCCGGCCTAGCCAGGATATTGTTTTGTTTTTCCACCTGGAGAGGTCTGCCACGATGTCACTTTCCAAGTTCTTATAATTGCTCTGGAATATTACCTGGGGGCCTGGAGACAAATATATTCCCAAGTATTTCATTTTAATTTGTTGTCATTTCAGCTGGCAATTTTGTAACAGTCTGGGCAGGTCTTCGGGTTTGTAGATAATGTTAAGGATTTCGGATTTGTTGAGGTTCAAATGAAAGTTAGACACTTTCCCATAGTCTGCAATTATGCTAAGTGCCCTTGGTAATGCCGTGTCAATATTGTTAAGTGTAATTAAGACATCATCGGCATATAATGCCAGTTTAGTTCTGTGTTGCCTACTGTAATTCCCGTGACATCTGTGCACCCTCGTATTTTTTGCTCCAACATTTCCATTACTAGGGCAAACAATACCGGGGGCAGGGGGCATCCCTGACGTGTCCCGTTTTGTATTATGAATTTGTCAGATTGAAGGTTGTTAACTTTGACCTGTGCTGTAGGTTGGCTATATAGCGTGAAAATTCGGTTTATAAAGTTATCACTAATCTTCATATGGCTTAGTGTCCCCTTTAAAAACCGCCAGTGGACCCTGTCAAGTGCTTTTTACGCGTCTGAGGATCTTGTCTCTGGGCATGAGTAATGAGCTGCAAAGCCTTCAAGGTGTTATCCTTTGCCACTCTACTCAGTACAAAGCCCACTTGGTCTGGATGTATTATACTAGGTACATATTTGTTGATTCTAGTGGCCAAGACCTTCGCATAGATTTTTATATCGGAGTTGAGAAGTGAGATAGGCCAAAAATGTTCGGACCTATCTGGTGACTTACCCGGCTTAGGCAGTACTGAGATGTGTGCCATCAGCATGTGTTCTGAAAAACCGCCTTCTGTGGGTAGTGAATTAAATAATGAAGTGAGTGGGGCTAGAACATGATGTAGGAATGTTTGGTAATATTTTATTCCAAGCCCATCTGGGCCCTGACTTTTCCCGTTTGGCTTGCTTAGGATCGCCTTCCTGACCTCATCAGTAGTAATTTGGGAGTCTAAGGATTTAGAGTCCTCTGTTGAGAGTGTGGGTGTTCGGATGTCAGATAAAAACCTGTTGATGTTGATTTGTTCGCTTTTGTAATATCTCCTCAGAGTCTCCGCTATAGCTGCACTATCTCTGTGAGTATTACCAGTCTTGTCAAGGATGTTATATATGTGCAAGTTTAGCTGCCTACGTTTGATAGCTCATACCAAAGAAGTACCCGCCTTATCATTAGTATCTGATCTGAGCCAGTGTGGAGTTGAGGAATTGTCTATTGGATTTATTAT
Source organism: Bombina bombina (assembly GCF_027579735.1). Taxonomy (NCBI): domain Eukaryota; kingdom Metazoa; phylum Chordata; class Amphibia; order Anura; family Bombinatoridae; genus Bombina; species Bombina bombina. The sequence continues at coordinate 222,197,299 of NC_069499.1, forward strand.
TCCTGGCTTTATGTTTTATAAACTTTCTCCTGATAACACACTTATGTGCCTCCCAAGTTGTTGTGGTTGATGTGTCTACTGCTGTATTCTCCTTAAAGTAATGTTTCAGGGTAGAATCCACTTATATCTTAATTAGTGGATGGTTGAGGATCTGTTCATCAAGAAACGGGAGAACAGGGGTGTCGGGCCAATTAAAATTACACTGCACCGGTGCATGATCTGACCATGTGAGTGGAAGTATCCTAGAGTCCCGTACCCTTGATAGTCCTGCTTCGTCAGTCATGAGGTAGTCAAGCCCTGTGTATACCTGGTGTGGGTGCGAGAAGAAGGTATAATCCCTAGCTCTCGGGTTATTATCTCGCCATATGTTGTGCAGTCTTAATAGTTTGAACTGGGTATTCACTGCCTTAATAACTCTTGCTGGGTTGCTGGACTTACTACTGGATGTGTCAATGATTGGATCTAAAGGTAGATTCAGATCCCCCCAAATAGTACTGTGCCTTTAGCTAGTTCCAGCAACTTATAACTTAGCTGTTTGAGTAGGAGGTGTTGCTCTTGGTTCGGAAGGTACACGCTAATGAGTGTGACCATTTGGGCAAATAGGAGGCCAATAACTATTATATATCTCCCACCAGGGTCTTTATCTACAAGTTGAGGTTGAAATTCCATTTTATTGCTAAGAAAAATACCTACCCCTCCTGTCTTTGAATCACCTGACGCTAGGAAAGTTCTGTATCTACTACTGATAAATTTGGGTTCCCTACCTTTTTTAAAATGTGTTTCTTGCACTAATATGATGTCACCTGTGGAGTTGGTTGAAGGCTATTGACCTCTTTGCAGGGCTGTTTAACCCCTTTGCGTTAATAGTGATCAGGGAAATGAACCTGTTTTGCATGGTGGCAGCCCTCGATATTTCAACGGTTGGGTGGAACGTTCGTTATCCCTATGTTAGCTAATTATGGAGCAGGCCAAGGAGAGCGTTCTATATGTATGTAGTGATTTCAAAACTGCCAAGTGCTTATAGTAGGGGCCGATGGAGCCCGAGTGTGTTCTTTAGTGTGTATTGTCTGGATATCTAGAGCAAATATATATTTAGTGAGTGGGATAAGTGCAAGTGAAAAACAACGTAACTGTTTACAAATAAATTCTATCTGAGATCCCTCGGCCACTAAAACAATAGCCAGGAATCCAAACAAATAATACAGTAGTTAACTATAAGTGATTGCTTCAACGATAAGGGAAATATCCCAAACCAACTTTCCCGTTGGAAGATAAACAATTTAAAAATAAACAATATTAAATATGTACATTATATGACCTGTGCTTCAGCTTTTTGTAAAAAGTCCTGCTCCCAAGGAGAGTATAGTCCTTTTCTCAGTTATTGTCCCTGTCATCAAGCATAGACCCGACTTATCCATGCTGTGGAGTTAAGTCTACGTCTGTCGGAGCTGCTGATGTTGGAAGTTCCTCATCTGGTGGCGTAGCTGTGGTTGCTCTCAAAGGTGATCTGGTTCCCGTTGGTGGTATTGACCCATTGGTGGTCAATTGCAGGGCTTTGTAAAAATGTGGAAGATCTTCTGCGGACTTGTAGACCGCGGTGGTATCCCCTCTTGTTGCAATTATGCTTACCGGGAATATCAATCGGTATGTTATGTTTTGATCTCTCAGTGCAGTGGTTATATGATGGAGCTCTCTCCTTTTTTGCAGAGTGGCAGGGCTCAAATCGGCAAAGATCTGAATCCTCTCTCAGGCATGTATGAGATTTTGTTTCTGTCTGGAACACTTTAGGATCTCCTCCCTATCTTTAAACTTTTGTAGTTTGAGTACCACATCTCTCGGAGGTGCCTTAGGGGGTGGTTTAGCTCACAAAGCCCTGTGTGCTCTTTAAATTGCTATCTCCGGTGCATTGTTATCTCCTTTTACTGTTCTGAAGAGGGCCTGCAGGTAGCCCTCTAATGCTGCCGGGAGTATAGTTTCAGAGACTCCCCGAATACGGAGGTTGTTCCTTCTCCCTCTATTGTCCAAATCTTCCACTTTCTCTAGGAGATGGTGTATTGTTTCATCCTGGTCATAGACCAGCCGTGAAAGGTGTTGGACCTCATTGTATGTAGTGTTTAATTATATCTTTTTTCATATCTCTATACCACCCTTTGACCTCAGTCATCATCTCTCTTATATCTTCTTTTGTGCAGAGAAGTTTAAGATCCTCTTTAGTAAGATTCATAGAATCTGATGTGTTACTGTTCTGGGTTAATGGCAAGGACTCTGATTGTATGCAATCTGTATGTTCTTTATTGGAAGAGGTTAAAGGGACCTCCACCTGTCTTAGGTATTGCTGCATTGTTTTTGTATTATGTGTTCCTTCTGGCTTATTTGATCTGCGCCCCAGCATTGTGCTTTGTAGTAGGTAATTTAGCAACAGACCACGTCTCTCCCTGTAGGCCTTATGCGCTCGTTTTTCTGCGTCTGTGTGTGTGACCTAATAGGTCCTCAGCAGGGAATTATTGTGCAGGCCGGTTGGTTATATAATTTAACCACCACTACTTTTATTGCTTGCTTCTGCCTGCCCACTAACGTTGCCCAATTGCTGTGGATAGGGTAGAGTCTGTGTCTCCCTGGCAGGCTGTTATGTGTGACTGTATCTGCACTTGAGTTATAGTCGCTGTGACAATACCTGGGTGTCAGAATCGTTGCACTTTCAAGTCACTGTCCCACTGATTGTCCATTATATCGGTGCTTCTTTCCCAAGCTATTTCCGTGTGGTCCATCAGCACGAGAGGTAAGGCTGTATACATGCGCTGTTTTTGGTGCACCGCTGTGGGTCCTGTTTGTATCGCTGCCGTGTGCTCTATACTGTCCTGTAGATCTGCGCCCATGTGTGCGCTCTTGCACTGTCTGCTAAGTGCTGTATTCACGCCTGGAATAGTGCCGTGTGTCTTGTGGTGCCGTAATCGGCCTTTCTTAGGCCTCAGCTGTGGCGCGAAGAGCGGTTCTGGCTTCTACACACCCCCCTTCAGCAGCATTAGCGGCCTGTTTGTTTCTTGAGGTTAGTTCAGAATGTCAGGGTGTTTTATCTCTTCCTGCAGCAGGTCCCTAGTCGTTTATAATGGCCATAATGATCTGGGCAAGTGGTATGGACCTAGGAGCTGTTTCAATGAGCGGCCATCTCTCTAAGTGGCTAAGCTCCGCCCCTGGATCAGCAGTTTTTTTAATTACTCAGACCAGCCGGTCTGCCACCAACAACCATGTCACATTTAAAGTCACTGAAATCCCCTTTCTTCCCCATTCTGATGCTCAGTTTGAACTTTAGCAAGTCGTCTTCGCCACGTCTAGATGCCAAAATGCATTAAGTTGCTGCCATGTGATTGGCTGATTAGCAATTTGTGTTACCAAGCTATTGAACAGGTGTACCTAATAAAGTGGCTGGTGAGTGTATATATTTGTGTTAATATGTGTATATACACATATTAACACAATATATAATGTATATAAGCATATATACATATATATTTACTGGGAACACACAGTTCCCATAGACCGCAATGTAAAGGCACTTTTCAGTTACTTTTTTTTTTTTTAAACACCCCACTCCTGCTAACTTAAGCCCCCAAAAACTGCTTAGTGCAGGGTTGTTTTTTTTAACTACATTTAAAAAGAAAACTAACACTTGATGTTGGGGCATTTGGGGCACATTTATAAAATTAACCAAAGATCTGATCCCTGGTTAATTTTAAACACTAATTGCTACTGCAAGCTCATGGCAGCATTAACCAGCTACTTGTAATGGCTGGTTAATTATTGTGCATCTGCTTTTGTGCTCCACTTGTAATCCAGCCCTTACTGTTTTAAATAAAAAGGTTTAGCACAATAATGGAAAGGAAAAAGTGAGAATCTCTTACCATTAACTCCACTTATGGACTTGCTTTCTAATCTGACCTCCGCCTCAAAGAACAGATCTGTCCGGGGTGATTGCAACCCCTGCTCCTGTGGCACTGGCTGTACAAGAGAAGGCAGTGGAATTGCATAAGCATTTGCTTGTACAGTCAAATTTTTTTCCTGTGGATGCCATCTTGCAAGTTGTGAACATAGGTGGACAGGTTCCATGCCTGGGAACATTGTAGTTTTATGAATGAAAGTCAGTAAATTAAAAAAAAAAATCATATTTTATTTAAAAAATCTGTACAAGTTTTAAAAATGTGATGTTAAATCTTGAAATTTACAGGAAATGGATGTTTGTAAGACTGGTCCGTAGGAGAGATTGTTCACTGGTTGATAAGGAAAACTCCCACACATCATAAAGTACAGTGTTGCACCCCACAAACAAAAAATAAATAAAAATAATGGCTAAGAAAATCTGTAAGATGTGTTGTTTTAGATGTAAATGACTCTAATTTACTCCTATTATCAATTGTTCTTCATTATCTCGGTATCTTTATTTGAAAAACCACCAATCAGTAAGCTCTACCCAGGTGCTGAAACAAAAATGGGCCGTCTCCTAAGCTTACATTCTTGCATTTCAAATAAAGATAACAAGACTAAATTAGAAAGTAGCTTAAAATTGCACGCTCTATCCGAATCATGAAAGAAAAAATGGGTTTCATATCCCTTTAATGATGAAACACATGGGAAACATTTAAAAATGTAGGGACTTTTTTTGTTACCAGGAATCATGACACTGGGCAGTGTTTCTGTGGATCAGAGTAGGCCTTTTAGCTTTAGTCAGAGTCACAGTGGTCTGCAGCAGAGTCAGATGTACGGGTACAGAGATGGTTTGGCATTTCTAGGTGGAGTTTTGATCTGACAATATACAGAAATACCAAAAGCTACAGAGCACCGTCTACCCAATAAGCTTAGATTTAATGGGACCCTCACAAGCTTCTCTAGAATTTAACGTATGGCTTTTAGGTGTCTTCACATTAATTTCATGTTATTAAAGTATTCAAATTCATCAAAAAATAATTTATTGGGCAGCTTTCACATGAATTTTGGACTTTTCTAATCCAACAGTCCTGATACCTCAGATGTTCACATGAGCAGCCAATTCTACCACCGCACATTGCTTAATCATCATTCCTACATCTGAACTTGGTTAACCTCAAGTAACAGCCCTACTTGTCTGTCATTGTGACTCATATTGTAAAGATAACGCTGGGAACCAACATGATGTCTCAGTTATTGCAAAAACGTCAGTGTTTATATGTCCTGTATGAATGACGAGTTATGAAATAAAAGGTTTACAACAAAAACAACCAGTGTGTCAATTATATATGTCTCTAGCAATCTATATATCTATCAATATATCTGTCTTTCACTTGGTCCCTCAAATTATGTGACCATTTACTTCTATCAAATTTGCTTTGTTCTCATGGTATCTTTTATTGAAGAGTAATAGTAGGTAGGCTCATAAGAGCTCAGGAGTGTGCACGTGTCTTTAGTACTCTATGGAAGCAGGGTTTTGCAACATTGTATAACAAAGCTACAAATAATGTTGCAAAACCCTGCTGCCTACCTAGTTTTACTCTTCAATAAAAGATACCAGAAGAACAAAGCAAATTTGGTAACAGAAATAATTTTAAAAGTTGTTTAAAATGGCATGCTCTATACGAATCATAAAAGAAAAATGTGACTTTACTCTCCATTTAAGTCCAGGCTATTGACAGGCTATGTAAACACAGTCAGCAGAAGAAATGACACTCCCAGTGGGGTGTAGAAGAGATAACTAATAAAATGATCATTTTCAATTGTTCTCTCTAAGGGCCCAATTCTCTAAAGCTCTCTGACATGGCAAGATTCTATAAGATGCCTTGTCAGTATTAAGAGGCTGCTCAGGGATGGTTTTAAAGGCAATTTTCATCTTGGGCTCTGTATATCTGACTATAATATGCTTTATATGAACGAGAGACACTTACTTTGCCATACAGTGCTCATAAGGATTTCACTCCATACCAGTGAGGTTTTAAGAATCAGGACCCTAAGTATTGGGCTTTGGTTTACAAACAGAAATAAGATAAGGAAGCAAGTGTGTGTACACAAAGTGAGAACATAAGATCTCACTTTACCTGCAAGCTCAACCCTTTTTAATAGGTTGTGGTTTCAAAGCACAAAACCAGCCATTTCATATACACAAATAAACCTGAAAAGGCAATTTCTCTTACATTTTATACTATGCACCTGGTATAACAAGTCACTGGAAATACATTAAGGGAAAAACAATTTTACAGTAAACTTTCCTTTTAAGCACACAGATATTTTCCTTAATATTTTAGGTCAAGCTTGCATGTGGCCAGAGAATATTATAAATATTTTCTTTTTTAAAGGGACATAAAGGTGCAAAAAGAAAATGCTCTAGTGTGTTAGAGCATTTCTATTATTGCACTGTTGCTCACATATAACTATGTCTATAACTCATACAAATGTGTTAAACACAAAGTTAAAGTCAGCATCAGAACAGCAATGCCCTACCAGGACATAGAAGGTGAGCCAATCACAAGAGGCATATGTGCATATCACCAGTTAACAGTACTTAGTTCCTGCGCTGAACATATCTAAATATGCTTTTCAATAAAGAATACCAAGATAATTAAGTAAATTTGATAACAGATCAATTGAAAAGTTTCATAAAGCTGCATGTTCTAAATGAACCATGAATGTTTAATTCTGACTTTATCTTTCTTTAAATCATATTAGATGTTTACATATTGAAGAAATATATGTGCCATTTAGGGACGATTATCAAAAACTCACCAGCATGGAGAGAAACAACTTTTTTTTTTAAGTCTTATAGTGTAATGAATATGTTTCTCTTTCACATCCAGATCCCAACTTAGCAAGGTAACATTTGCATTTCTACAATTATTTAAAGGGACAGTCTACAATAGAATTTTTATTGTTTTAACCAACATTGTTATATTAATATACTTTTTACCTCTGTGATTACCTTGTATCTAAGCTCCTTCTGCCCCCTTATCACATGCCTTTTTATTTATTATCTATTGACTTGCATTTTAACCAATGAGTGCTGTGTTGTGCTGACTTTTAACTCCTCGGGCATGAGCCAAATGTTATCTATATGGCCCACATGAACTAGCAGTCTCCTGTTGTGAAAAGCTAATAAAAAAAGCATGTGCTAAGAGGCTGTCTGTAGTGGCTTAGAAACAGGCAGAAATTTAGGGGTTTAAATGTTATAAAGTATATTAATATAACAATGTTGGTTGGGCAAAGCTGGGGAATGGGTAAAGGCGTTATCTATCTTTTTAAACAATAACAATTTTAGTGTAGACTGTCCCTTTAAGGCACCTTGCAGACCAAAGAGCTTTAAAGCAATAGGTACCTATGTTTCCCGAGAATAAAGGATGTCCCTTTTTATTTAATGTCCTCTGCTGAGGCCAGTTAGGTACAGTTATAAATAACGTGGTAGACTCATGGGGCTCCATTTATTAAGTAGCAGATGTAGCTCCGTAGGCTCGTCTGAAACGTAAGTTTAAGTGACACTAAACCCAGTTTTTTTCTTTTGTGATTCAGATAGAAAATGCAGTTTAAAGCAACTTTTTAATTTACTCCTATTATCAATTTTTCCTTGTTCTCATGCAATCTTTATTTGAAAAAGAATGCATCTAAGCATCTTTTTGGTTCAGTACTCTGGACAGCACTTTTTTATTGGTGGATGAATTTACCCACCAATCTGCAAGAACAACCCAGTTTGTTCACCAAAAATGGGCCGGCATCTAAACTTACATTCTTGCATTTCAAATAAAGATACCAAGAGAATGAAGAAAATTTGATAATAGGAGTAAATTAGAAAGTTGCTTAAAATTTCATGCTCTAACTGAATCACGAAAGAAAAAATGTGGGTTCAGTGTCCCTTTAAGAAGCAGCGGTCATAAGATCGATGATCCTTAACCTGTCCGCCACCTTTTAGGTGGGGGATTTTTTTATAAATCATACCGATCCAATACGATCGGGATGATTGACAGCACCTGCTAGCGGCCAATTGGCCGCCAGTGAGCAGGGGGCGGCATTGCACAAGCATTTCCACAGAAATGCTTGTGCAATGTTCGCTGTCCTCATTTAGAGATGTCGAGCGGACATGATTCGCTATAGCGAATCATGTCCATTCGACATTTAATAAATCAACCCCATAGGGTTTTGTGTCCCACAAGAGCAGCATCATAAATATAAAATGGCCATGTATCTCTAAATTAAGCAAAGCCTTTTACAAACATACACATGACAAATATATAACAATGTTTCTCTAGGGGAACTACTACTAACTTATTCAAAGCCTTCTCATTTAGATACCACTAAACAAAACCTGACTCAGACTCCACTAAGTAAGCTAATCAGACCAGTCAAACTGGGAACCTTTATATGACAACCTGCTATTACAATTATTTGTGATCAGAACAGGTTATTGATGCCATCTGCCATATGCAGCTGCACAATGTCCCAAATCTGCGGAACAAATGTCCCTGCCACACAGCGGTTTGATTACAAATGCACTGATGTGTAGGCAACTGCCCATACAAAAGGTGGTCACATGTTGTGCCTCAGTGTGCATACATAGTAATACATGTGTGATTAAAGGGACAATACTATAATATCAATACTACTAGCTCTACATGAATGATCAAATAAAATGTTACAGAGACCTTTTCTCATGGACACAAAAACATACTCCAAGAAGGAATACTGATATGCAAAGTAATACATGGAGATTTGTAGTTACAAAGCCTGAACATAAACCAAACTGTAACAATGACAGATTTCAGCTACATTTTACAAACAAAAGAAACCAGTTGCCTACATGAAAATGGTGGTTCTAGTGCAATATTACATGTAAACTCACCTATAGAAAACATCTTTAAAGAGATATGAAATGCAAAATATTTCTCTCATATCAGAGAGAGCATGTGATTTTGAACAACTTTCTAATTTTCTTTGTTCTCTTGGTATCTTTTGTTGAAAAGCAGGGATGTAAGCTTGGGAGTGAGCCCATTTCTGGAGCACTACTATATGGCAGCTGTGTAAATTGGAAACTTTTAAAAAATGGTATGCCCTGTCTAAATCACAAGAGAACATTTCTGGGTTTCATATCCCATTAATGAAAACAGGGGTGGTCTCATTTCTAACACTGGTGTCTGTGAATGGCCCTTGCAGTGTCCTCCACACGTTTTGCAGCAGGGAGGGAGTAGGACAGATGAATGCTGGTCCTGACTCCTCCTTAACACACACAGTGCCACGTTTTGCGGGGTTGGGGCCACGCCCGCATGACGCCGCTCAGTAGCAGAAAATTGAGTGAGAGAGTGGAAAGAAGCAAGCTGCCTGCAGTGCAGCCTGTGTCAACCATCCGTGAGTCGTGACCCATTCCCGATTACTTGATCTGTGCGGCAGCGTAGTGCTGGTGTCTGTGTATAGAAGATCGCTGCCTACTCTGACAAACCTTACCTAACCAAGTAAGTAACCAACCATGATGATCATGCGATTAACGACAAGATGGGTGGGTTTGGTCAGGAGTTGCAGACTCTCAATAAACCAAAAAAACAATAAAAGGTAAGAATTTTGAAATCATTTTATAATAGTATGCCACAAGAAGTCTTTATATAAATGTGATTTTAAACTTGTTTGGTTAGATGACTAATTTGTACTTGTGAAACTAGACCAGGGGTGTCCCAAGTGCAGCCCATTTGATAGCAAAGTGCCACTCTCCTGACTTATATAAACATAGAATGTGTCGCAGAAAGTTAACATTCGGCCCATTTAGTCTGCCCAATTTCCTGAATACTTTCATTCGTTCCTTGCCTTATCTTATATTTAGCATAGCCTTATGCCTATAAAATGCAAGTTTAAACTCCTTCACTCTCTCTACCACTTCTGCTGGCTGGCTATTCCACCATGCATCCACTACCCTCTCGGTAAAAAGAGTGTTTTTTGATGTTTTTAATTTGAAATGTACCTTGGTGTCCTTCACTAAGATCTGTACTTTGGGAAATGTCTGCCACAGCCTTGGTCCGTGTCTATCCCTGGTGGGTAGGTAAAACTAGCTACATAGTGCTAAGGAACAGAAATGATCATTCCTTGGAAACAAAGGAACATGTGGTAGAATTTCTGATAATCGTGGACTTCCTTTTTTATGAGGAGAAGCCATATAGTCTTTCTAAATAATGAATGTGCACAGTAGTTGAAGTCAAAATGTAATTTGTTTTTAAATTTGCCTTTATTCTTTTTTTGGGAGGTATCGGTACCTGATTTGCACTGTGTACACTGAAGCAGATTAAGTGCAAATTATGATTAACATGTAGCAACCCCCTCACATTTTTCTCTATACACATCACTGCAATAGGGTTCAATGCATAAAACTAAAGTCAGCTTCAGAGCAGCAATAACTCATAAGAACAGGTTCAACATATATACTTCACATCAGCTCAAGCAAAAATGCATTTCTGGGAGCTAGCTGAACATATCTGGTGAGCCAATGACAAGAGGCATATGTATGAAGCCACCAATCACCAGCTAGCTCCCAGCAGTGCACTGCTGCTCCTAAGCTTACTTAGGTATGATTTTAAAGTTAGGATACCAAGAGAAATAATTACATTTAAAAACATACGCAAATTAAAGTGTCTTAAAATTACACGCTCTGCCTGAATCATGAAAGTTTAATTTTAGCTTTAAAGGGCCACTGTAAGTAAATATTTTCTATGCCTGTTACTAACTAACTACCCCAAATACGCTTTTTATCAATAGCATTTCATTACCATATCTCTACCGTATATCAGAAATCTTATCTGCAAATTTAATTGTTTTCCAAACCCACTCCGTGGGTATCCTTTGCTCTGCACCAATCCGTTTACAATACCTAGGTTTCAAAATGGCGCTTTAAACACAAAGTTATTGGTTTAAGTATTTTGAACACGCAGTGCTGAAAATAGTGGGAAGGATAACGTGACATCATCGGCGAATAAAAGATATAACTTTTAGAACGTTATGAAACTTCGTTTTGGAGAAAATATAGGTCAGTAGGTTTTAATTAATGTTTATTAACTTTAATATGTTAGTTGTTTAGCTTAAAAATTATAACAGAAAGTAATCCTTTAATGTTCCTTTAAAGGGACAGTCTATACCTTAGTCATTTTAAAGGCTTACTTTAGATTAAGCTGCAATTAGCCTCCTGCACCACTTAAAGGCTTCACTAGTTACAAAAGACTCACTAATTGGATTCAACAGACTGTCAGTGCTATTCAGCAGAGCGCATAGATGCAGCCCAGGTTGTGATGTCATCAGTGGGCAGAGCTTGGCAGCCATTTCAAAGTAGCCAGAAACAATATTCATTTTAAAATAACTTTTTTACTGCATGATATAGAAAGGGTGCAAGAGGATATTTGCAGCTTGATCTAATGTAAGACTTTAAGATGCCTAAAGTGTAGACTGTCCCTTTAAGCAGAGTTAAAGGGAAACTAAACCCCAAATTTTGATTCAGGTAGAGAATACAATTTTAAACAATATTCCCATTTACTTCTATTATCTAATTTGCTTCATTCTTTAGATATCCTTTTTTAAAGAAATAGCAATGCATATGGGTGAACCAATCACACAAGGCATCTGTGTGCAGCCACCAATCAGCAGCTACTGAGCATATCTAGATATGCTTTTCAGCACAGGATATCAAGAGAATAAAGCAAATTGGACAATAGAAGTACATTAGAAAGTTGTTTAAAATTACATGCTCTTTCTAAATCATGAAAGAACAAATGTGGGTTTCATGACCCTTTAAAGATGACGAGCATCATGCTATATTTGTACTAAGTTACAGTGAGTGCATAACACCATCTCTCTGGCCTCTAACTTCAAAAATGGGTTCAAATTTTGTCCTTTCAATGACCCAATTCGCTGTGGACTTAGCATTTTGGGTTTTGTGGTTGAAAGGTACTGAGATGAGTTGGACATTCTGTTCTTGACAACAACAAAAAAGCCTCACTGTTGTTGTTCACTAATGTCAAAATGGCAAAGTGCGTATGTTTTGTGCTCTTAGCTGAAGACTTCCTGATTGTAACCACTATATACTGCCTTGCAGCTAAGCAAAGCTGTGCACAAAATGATATTCTTCTAAGCACTAATATAAATAATTCTTACAACGCCAAATATCATACTGCACTGCAGGGCCCTGTTCCCCAAGCAAAATCACAAAAGGATTTACCAGGGATCATTGTCATATTTTTTATAATGTTGTGGTTATTTGATGATTCATTACCTTTGAGAAACTTATGACCAAGAGTATAAAGTTGAAGAAGAAAGCATTTTCTTTAAAAAGAGAAGCACTAGAAAGTAAAGTGATGAATTGAATTTGATAGATTCAGTCCATTATAGGAAAGTAACACTATGCAGAAAGTGTATTTTATACATTGTATAGCCAAACAAAACTTTTTTTTTTTTAAAGAATACTTTACCATGCAAGAAGGTGCAGTGATTTCTGCTGCTTCTTTCACTTTGGGAATGACACACATCTGGCATAACATCTGACGCAAGCACAATGCTTCTTGCCACAAATGTGATGTCTTTAAAGGGACAGTCAAGTCCAAAAAAAACTTTCATGATTTAAATAGGGTATGC